>NC_080559.1:21390000-21410000 GCF_030253575.1 Rhododendron vialii
TAGTGATTTTGCCACACCCTTTTTTGATAATGCCACACCCTGCAAGTGTATTTTTTAGTGCAAAAATACATTTGCAGGGTGTGGCAAAATAATTTCTCATATGTATAAAAGGCTGACATCAAGTTAACGGAGAAATAAGTGAGACTATCAAGAAACAAGAAGGCTTTAGTTGGCCGAATCACAATAGCCAATCACGAAACTAAAATGGTATTGCCCTCTAATGGCCAATGCAAAAAAGGGGAAAAAAAAATCATCAGGACACCCTAAAACTGTAGAGCATGTTTTTTTATTTGGTTTTTTTTTTTGGACATAATTTTAGGCATCTAAACAAACGTTATGACAGAAACTAAAAATGTATCAAGACGAAACACAGAAACCTATTAATTCATGAAGCAACTGATCGATCTTAGGTTATTCTACAACATATAGAAATTAATGCAATGTGATGAGCGCAACCTGCACTAAAAATTCTTGGTTTGGCTGCTTACCGGAATAACTTTTAATGGCAACACCAATTAAAGCCTTTGTATGAAAGTTTTCGGTTATTCCTTTCGATTCATCCACTAGGATAGTTGGGACAGCAATGGTAGTATATCTTCAGTTTTTGTGTCCTTTAGGGCAGCTTCAGTAGCATGACATCATTAATTTGTACTCAGTTAAGTGAGGATGGAAATGAGAAGCCTTCAATTACGGAATGGAAGCAAAGAAGAATGACATAACACTAAAAATACCAACATGGAGCACTATAGTTTGTTTATATGGATCCAAACTGAATTAAAACTAATAAGGAAACTAAAAACACAAGTAGTGATAGTGTTTAAATGAGCCAACATAATCACCCTGCAAATATTCATGATACCACCTCGAAAATACAAGTAAACCAAGCAATGATATTGTTTAAACGAGCCAACATAATCACCCTGCAAATCTTCGTGATACCACCTCAAGTTCGGAAAGCACTGAAATTAATAAAATGGAAAAGACTTAAATGTCTTTGGATTTACACTTGAAGCATGGAATACAAACTTTGAAGTTCCAACTCCTACAACTAAAAGATATCTCTTTTTTCATATTTGTCCAATAAAAGCCTTCTTTAGTATTTCAAAAAATGAAAGAGAAACTATTGTAATACATTTAAATTCTGCAAAGTGATTAGATAACTACCTGATGCATTATTTCCCATGAACTGTACATTGTCAGAAGGCCGTTGCATATCATCGTCATTGGAATAGCAGAGGCAGCTCATTATTGATTTCCAGTTCCTCAAGGGAGCAAGCTAGATGTCACCAGGAAAAAATTCAGCATGCAAGATAACACATAAATCTTCATATTTGGGAAAAAAAGAAGACAACTCTCACAGGACCAGAAGCTAGGTAAGAGAATTTAAAGGAAAGGAAAACAAGGCAAGCAATCTCATCCCAAAACACACTATTAGTGTTGGAGCATTCTGAACATCTAATTGAAAAAACTCCAGCAGCACTATACATTCAAAAATATAGCAGCAAAACAGCACATGTTAAGGCAACCATTCCTAGCTGTATAGGTTGCACTCATATGTGACTTCAATTGAAAGAGGGGGGTAAATATAGCTAAGACTCAAAGGCAACTTCATACTCAAACTCCTTATACTCGTTTTGTCGATACCCAAATCTTTTGTATTGTTTTTTTGTTTGGTAAGTATCTGTATTGTTTGTTGATTTTGTGAAAAGAGAGGGTAACAACTTACTATGTGCCAGAGCCTAATATCAGCAACAAATGCACATGCCCAAAAATTAAACTTTGTCCAACCAAAAATACATAAAACCCACCGAAATGACAACCTATATCCAGCCTAAATCATGTAAAAAGAACTTAAAAAATGAACTTTAGAATATCTGAACCCTCGATCTGGAGCCACAATGCTGTAGATAAACAACTGTCGGCCCATTTCTTCTCTGGTTTTTTTTTCCAACAAAAACCCTGACCCTAGAATATGCGTCCACAGAACATCTGATCGACAACCAACAAACCCTAAAAAAAAATTGCAGCGACATTAGCCAAACCAAACAACATGCAAACCGCAACGAAGAACATAAATCGGAGGAGGCCATCGAAAACCCATAGTTTCTGCACTTTCAAGTTTAGTTCTAGCTATTTCCACTAAATCTAACTACATGATATCTTAACTCAAGTTATGATGGTTTAATTACAGATTCTAAAAAATCAAAGCATTAAAATGAATAATTGGGACACAATCTACTATCACACTGACAGGTAGAGTAACATCTTACCAAAAGAAGCAAATCAAGATTTGATAATCCAAATTCGTTCAATATAAGCAATAGAACCGAATGATACATCGACCTGATCTAGGGAGTAAAACATTGATAAGTCACAATGCACATTGATAAATCCAACTTAATGGGTTTATGGGTATGCTCGCTGCTCCTAATGATCGGACATCAATCTTAACATCCACTAATTAAGTATTTGTTGATTGGTAGATATTGATTTACCACAATAAATTCCTTGAAAACAAATCCGTAGATGATAAGAAACAAGTAAACCCAACTCCATGGAAACAATAATCCACCAAGATACAAAAATAACAAAAGTCACTAATTTTCAAAGAGAAGCATAGGCAGACCACAATAAAAGTCAGAGAACAAGTAAATTCTTCCACGCATATAAGAATTTGAATATTTCACCGGGCTTAAATTTTCTACTAATTCGATTTAATTATTCAAGCATAAATGACTCTATCTAGAATACATGAATCTAAATAATAACTAACTAAAGGTACCATGAGGTAAATCTTGGATGTTTGAAACCTCTATAATAAATCTTCACGCAAACTAAATAAGCACATAGGAACAAAAACAAACATAACCTTGTAAAGATGACAAACCAAGTAAACCTCACCTTGCTAAAGGCTATACATTAAACACTCCTTAAAACATGCATAAAGTCAAAACACAACGAACAACAAATATTTAGTGCACAAGCAACATGAAACGTAAACCCCGAAAAGGGAGACGAATTCAATATACTGCAAAACAAAGCACCAAAAAGCGATACTCATCACACATGCACTTAACAGAAAACATAGACCAAAGGGGGAAAAAGGACAAAGCAATTGTAACAGTCACCTGTCACTGTGGAGCACATAGCAAAAGCAGACCCTACAAAAGGAATAGGGCGTTGCTATTCGCAGCCCTTTATTTTCTCCCATAGCCCGTTAAAAATTTTCAATTATACTCAACAATTAGTTACCGAAATTGAGATATATTTTCAGCATCCAATTACCAAAATATAATATTTTTTTCAACAGCTATTTACCGAAAATGTATTTACCGAAAATGTATGTTCGACAGTTGTTTACCGAAAGTTGAACATATTTTCGACATGTAGTTACCGAAATATAATGTTTTCAACAACTATTTACCGAAATGTTATGTATGATTTTCAACAATCATTTACCGAAATGTAGTGGGCTATGGAAGAAAATAAAGGGTTGCGAATAGTAGTGCCCAAGGAATAAATAAAATACACAATGATCAGGCAATAATATTTCTTAACAGGTCCTGCACGCGCATAGGTAACTCAATTCTATGCAAAAAGCACACACGAATGATCACTATCAATGACTAAAAGAGATAACCCTAAAAAACACTTTGCATACTGAAGGCTGAACTCCAAACTAGCCACGTCAATGACAAGACGGCAAAGCAAGCAACATAACCAAAAACCATAACCAAAAACCATAACCAAAACCCACCGAACTGAATCTCAAGCACGCAGTGCAACCAGAAACAACAACCAAAATCTACCTAACACACAAGACCAAACGATCCAAAAACCAGCCATCTGTGCGGCGAGGCAGAAACAAACGGCAATAGGTATCTCTTCCCAGGAAGCGCACTGCAAGAGATTCGTGCCAAAGGGGAAAAAGAAAAAACAAAACAAAACGGCCACCATACCACAGCCAAACCACTAATTTTGCCAAATTTCGTAGCCACCTGTTTGGTTCTTCATATGACCATCAACTGGGCTTAGAAAAGTATTATAAAAAGCACGAGGGTACTCATGGCTGTAAAAAAATTACCCCGCCAAGGCACTAACTTCATTAACATTGTAATTGTTTCATCATCACCTTATTAGGGATACCGAATCACCCATAACTTGTCACTCACTCATAACATTATAATGGCATTCACGTTTTTTGCCTAGGCTGAAAAGACGGAATAACCCTCATCCTCAAGACTAGTGGCAGTTCAATTGAGGGGCAAATGTGTTCCAAATTGAAAAATGGCATATCCCAAAAACTCAGCTGAGAACTGAAATCTTTGCAAACACAACTAAAAACTGCAAGTATCCACAACAAACTTATGCCATTTGGCTCAGAAAAATATCATCATAGCCACCAGTAATCAACATGAAAGTGTGCAAGTGCAATTAAGTGATTGAAACCTTAGCAAACACAGTTAAAAAACTGCAATCCACAACAAACTTATGTCATTTGGGTCACAAAAATTTCATCATAGCCACCAATATTATGCCAACATAGCCATCGATTTTGTGACTGAAAGTTCAAGTGCAGCTAAGTGTGTGTACAAGCATACCAAACACAACCCCCCCCATAGCTCGACACACACACACACACACAGAGCTGAAAATTGGAAGTTCATAACAGTAATGCTGTCCATATTGGTGTGGAATGGTCTTAGGCAATTAATTGAAAACCATTGGAAGTTACTCATGACTGCAACTAAAGTTACCCTGCCAAGGTAACTACCTTCTTTACCATTTTAATTTATTCATCATCGCCCTATTAGTAGTGCACAACCCAATTCCTATCATGTAAAGATATTTCCAATTTAGCCACCATAATATAAACACACACGTACAACCATATTCTGCAACAAACTTAGATAGATGATTAGGCCAAAGCTTAATATGCTTCCAAAAATATTAAAGTTTGATTAGTTCAGGTAACAAAAAGATCTCGAATGAGGACTTAACAAATTAAACACGAGCTTAAATTCTAAAGGGAGTAGGATTTGGGTTTCCAGACTTGCAGCAAATCAAAACCAAAATTTGCAACAAATCGAAACCCTAAGCCATAAATCGCAAACCCAGAAATCACAAGCAATCGAAACCCTAACCAAGAAATCGCAATAAATTGCCAACCCAGAAATCGCACCACATCCACAAACTTAGAAATCAAAATACCAATAACCCAGAAATCGTAGAAATCATACCTGTTTCAAATCGCACCAAATCGAAGCACTGAACCAGATGAAAACACTAACCCTTTTTCTGTCGTCGCACAGCTCAATAGGTGGATGAAGAGGGGCAACATCGGGCCCTAAACATGTTGATGATATCCCTCTTCCTCTGTCTGTGCATGTGTGTTGCGACGACAGGTGGCAGCGTAAAGGAACGAAAAGAACAGCACCATAAACTCATCTGACAACTCACACGAACTCAACCCACACGGAAAGAAGTAAAATATAGCAGGAATTACACCACAAACAACACTCACCGTGAATCGCAATAGCAGAAAATCAAGGAGGCGAGAGAAATCCGAGAGAAATTACGGAGGAGGTGGGAGAGTAGATCTCTCTCTCTCTCTCTCATCAGTTGAAGAGAAACGGGGGGGGGGGGGGGGTTGCGACATGGACCAACGATATCCACCTTGTTTATGTTCCTATCCTGAGATCGTCCTTGCATTTCTTCTGCATATAATGTTAGTATAGAATTTCCTACTGGGCTAGTGAAGCTCAAACCTTATATCATTTCTAGGTACTAACTCAGGATAGTAGCTAGCATGATTGAATGCTTGAACGTGGACATATTTTTGAAAGCTAATGATGAGGAGTTACTTATCCATCTTTGTAAATCTCTTTTGGAATATGTATTTGTAACTCTATTTGTAAATCTTTTGATTTGGAATATTGTAAACTCTTAACTCTCTATCAATACTCAGTACTGATGTGATTTGGGGCCTCGGAACCAAAGATGTAATTTTTGAGAACTTTTAGATGTTGAATTGAGATAATGGAAATGAGAATGCTATATTATTTTGGGACATCATATGGATTACTATGAGGTTTTATTTATGAAAATCTTTTATTATTATGTTGAAAACCGAGGGCGTGACAAAGACCCAGCTAGATTGTGTTACACATGCATATTTGACACTTCAAATGTCACGCCCTCGATTTTCAACTAAAATAATAATATATTTTCTAAAAAACAAGTCTTTCTCTCAACTATATTTACCCTTAAATGTCATGTCAATCCAAACAACGAATCAAAGTCTCTTCTTTTTCTCTCTAATTTTTTTTTTTCACATAAAGTCTCCCAAACATCTTCCACAAAAAGGGACTTCTCAATAATCAAGGAGAGGAGTTTATACATGGCTTTACATATATTCTAATCAAAAGGTACAACCTTCAATTGCGAGTAAAGTACACAACATGAATTATACTAGATGATAAACACTTCCTTAATGATACCAATGAAGCTCTCAAGAGACGTCTCAATGTGCACTCCATGCAACCCAAGCTAAGTGCCATGACCAGTACCTGAAATGATAGGGTGAGCTACACTAGCTCGTAGAGATATCTATATCTAAATTATATGCAGAAGTGAAGACAGATCCGAAGGAAAAACATTTTCCAAAAGCATATTTGTTTTGTCAAAAAGTGGAACTCAAAATACCATACTCACGCTGGAAAATATTTAACTCCATTTCTCAAATACTAACACTCTCACCCACACACACCAATATTCTTAAAATCTCAACTTACCGTTACGGCGTTACCCAAATCAATCTTCGAATCTCAAGTTAACATCTACCAAAATCCCTTCACAATAAGATCTCTTTTATAAGTCTAACATGCAAATACCCTATATGAAACTCTCGCAATACATAGCACCACAAGGTACTAAATATGCATTCACACAGAGCAAGTTGCCCACCACATATCAGGAGAACAAGCCACAATGATTTGGAGGTCTAAAAAAAGGAATATAAAACATGTATTGACATATTGGACGATCCAAGGTGGCAACTCAAGTTCAAGTTCTTTGTTTCTCATATGAATATTCCATTCTGTCTCAAATCTACATCATCGATTATCAAAACCAATTTCATACAAAGCTTTCCATTTTGATTGTAAGGTAGTGTGGATGAACACCCAAGCTAGTACAGGTAAAGCTTTGTTGATTCGAGCTTGAATACTGGAGTCTGTTGATTTGTGCCCAAATACCGGAGACCGCTGATTCGCTCAGAATGCCAAAAGATTTTTTTATTATTATTATCAAAATCCTTTAACAAAAACCAAAATCTCTTTCATCAACTTCATAAACCAATTTCATATCATGTGTCTGAGCCTAAGCTCCTGTCGGGCCAATTAAAGGACCCGACGTCCTCTGCCAGGCACCTTACCCATAAGGTCCTGAAGTATCCAATATGAGCATTTAGCTCCTGCCGAGCCAGATAAAGGACCCCGATGTCCTCTGTTAGGCACCTTACCCATAAGGAGGTCCTGAAGTATTCAATATGAGCATTTAGCTCCTGACGGGCCAGTTGAAGGACCCCGATGTCCTTTGCCAGGCACCTTATCCATAAGGAGGTCCTGAAGTATCCAATATGAGCATTTAGCTCCTGCCGGGCCAGTTAAGTTAAGACCCTGATGTCCTCTGCCAGACACCTTACCCATGAGGAGGTCCTGAATGTTCTCGTTGTGTCTGTTTGTTATTCACCTTTCAATTCGCGTTCAGACAAGAATTTGCATATTGCTATACACTTTAAAACTTAACATCTTGGTGCAGAAGGATTCACGGCATAACATAACAAATAGACGTCGAATTCCCAATCACTTATGTCATGTGATTAATATCATTCACTCACTTATTAACTCCTTATCACTAATAAACCATCTCATCGCTAGTACTACACCGGTATCAACAAATCCTTATTATGCATATAGTGTTTACGAATCTCACTCTATCATATTTCAAACACGATATATGTTCAACCAACCCAACTATCATCTCTAGAACAATGCCACAACCGAAATAGATACGATCAATTAAGTCACCACCACATCCATTCCACGATAATGTGATCGCAAACAGAGTTAAAGTATTCCGGGTTCCTATGACCCTGTGGATCCTCCAAACACAAAATTACCACTTTCAAATTAATAAGACTAACCGCTTTCGATTTCTTCTCTTTACCAATTCATTCACTAAAACATACCCTTTAAACAAAATCAACTTCTCTTAAATTAAACCCCACATACTAGCCCAACATCAAAACAAGAGTATTCGAAGATAGATAAGCCCGAACTCTTTCTATGGCCCCCTCTTTTTTTTCTTTTTTTCTTTTTTTTTCTTTTTTTTCAAAAATTTGATTCAAGTTTTCCCAAATCGCACCCATTTCAAGCATAGGGTTTAGGCACTCAATAATGTACTAAACTACCACATAAACAAGCATAGAGAGAGAAATCTCTAGATTAAAACTCAGTTCTTCCAAAACCCCCAAAAGTCTCGGCACACAAGGCACCACAAATTTCTTTGAGCAAGTTTGCCATATTCTCTTAGAAAATTCATAACTCTTTCATCTTAAACCCAAAAATATTGAAACCAACGCCAAACGTTGCACCACTACAAGCACTACACTCAATAAAAATTCCAGATTCAGAAACGAGAGGAGGTTAACCCAACAATCAAAAGAAAAACAGATTCGCAACCATTTTCGCACCAGTCAACCAACCCTGCTTTAGAAATTCACGAAAAATTGTATACTTAACCAAATTACTTGATTCCAACGCCAATCTCTTCTTAACTTAAATATGCAGCTCCTGTAAAAGACCCAAAGCCACCCAAAATGTTCATCATGCCCAGAAAGTTAAAAGAAGACAGCCACGCACAGATTCGCACATCCAGTATTCAAAAATTCATAAATAATTGTGTGGTTATCGGTTTTGCATGATCTTGGTACCGAAATCTTCGTATTGAAATGTACTTTAACGGTTATGAAGACACCAAAAATTGATTCCTAGCAGAAGGGTCCCAAAAAGACAGATTACCAGAACCCACAAAATTTTCAGCATACACTAGATTTATTCAAGACTCAAAATAGATGATCAAATTTGATTCTTGTACATCAAACTAACACTTAAACATGTAAAGAAGGCAGGAGATCCCTACCTCGAAGGTTAGAAGCAAGCCCGAACATGGAGAAAACCTCAAAGTGCTCCGATCATGATTCTTCTTGGATCAGTAGGAAGATCTCGTCGCGTAGAACAACTTTAATACTTGGGATTTTTTCAAAATCTCTTTCTATGAAGATGAAATCAAAGAGAGAAGTTTGGAGGAGAGTGAGGGGCGTGGGTGTGCGTTGTGTTTACTGTGAGAGAAAGGAGAGAATTATAATTGAGGGATAAATTATCCCCTACACCCACACATGCATCTATCATGTGCCACACACTCATGTATCTTACAATTGCACCGAACTTTCAACTTCTTGCACATCAATCGCCAATTCATTATCCACCATAATAATCAATTCTTTTAAAAAGGGTCCTCTAACATCCCCAACATGAAAAATAAAAAGGTTTTTAATACGGGTCTCTACATCAAAAGATTTTATTGGCCTTTGAAAAGATGCAAAGATTAAACGGATACGGAGGAGGGAGGCGGGTATCACACCAAGAAGAAAGTGTATCCAAACAACGTTGCCACCCAACCATCTCAACAATCATATGCACCACCATATCCAGCAAAAGCAATTAGTTGGAAAGGTTCCAACCGTGCACATTCATAATTTTTATAGTACATCTTTTAAAATACCAACAGACTTTCAAATTGAGCAATGCTACAATGAGCACATTTATGTTATATGTGTATATTATCTCATGTTGCATCAACACATTGAGTGAATGAACTCTCTGCATGTTTTAAAATTCTTCTCTTATAGTATTATTAGAAACATACTCCAAAATGTGAGCAATCAAACATTAATGTGTTGAAGTTTTATTTGGCGATTTTTTGTTTTGTTTTTGTTTTCGTTGTAGAACTTTGTGCCTAGCCATGAATGCAATGGGGACAATTTAAGTTTCATAGCATGTTTGGAGATGAATTGGGGTAGTACTGTGATTGACGCACTCTTTTAATTTGGGGATCATTCGGGGTCCAAAAAATTATCCCAGTTATTAGTTTTGTTCATCTAATTGAGCTTATTGAACAGGCAAAACATCACAATAATTGGAAATGGATAGCAATATGATTGCGAAACGTTTGCAGTTCCATTCGTCAAACATTTGGGGTCAAAGCGAGCCTACGACTTGGGCCTCAATATTTTATATATTTCAAATCCTAATAACTCTCCCAATGAGCAGTGATTAGCTTTAATATTAGTGTAAATATTATAGTAGGAAATACTTATAACACATATATTTCAAGGACAATACACGACAGACCTTTAGAGCGGCCCAAAACAATACTATCATTTTGGCCGCAAATGGCCATGGGACACCACATAAGTCCTCAAAATTACGTTTTAACCCCAAATCATGAAAAATAAATCTTCAAACTCTACTGTGGGGGCTCCAATGAAGTGGAAATTAAAGAATTAGAGAAGATTGATTGTCAATTTGCAGAAGTTAAAGGTTTGGAGAGAAAAAAAATGGCTTAATGGGTAGGAGAAGATTTAAAACCTTGGTAGTTTTTCACAATCTACTTGCCTTAGGAAGGTGCTCTATTCTCAATTCTAGACCGAACAAGTTGGAGCCAATTTGAGAGATGTTTAAGGGTTTGTTGGGATCTTGAGGGAAAGAAGGAAGGAGCTTCCCTCTCCTTGTTTGGATTGAGAGAAAAGAGAGGAGAAATTTACAAAATATAAAACTATTATGAAGAGTAAAATTTTTCACTTCTTTCATAACTATTTTCTTTTATCTTCCCTCATTTTCTACATGTTCCCAACAGGCCATAAAGATTGGGAGAGTTGGAAAAAAACAATTACTATCATTGCTTGTCTTTTTTGTTTTTTTTGTTCTCTCTCTTGCAAACAGCTCATTTGGATGTCAAATCGGCAAATCCACCAAATTTGGATCTTTCCCAACTGCCCAAAGAAGTCCTTAATAATTCCTTAAGAAATTAGACCAAACAACTTGTGGTCTTCATAATTACCAAAGAAAAAAACTTGTCTTCTCAATGAAAATTGTTGCTAAATAATTGAAAAGACCCTAAAAAATTTGCTCCAAAGGCTAGGGACGGATACAGAATTTCAAAGATTGGGTGGGTGAATATTAAAAAGTTTTGTAAACATATGAAATGCGATATTAATTTTCTATTATAAGTCAAAAAAATATTAAATTTTAAATTATCATATGGTATTCTGATCAACATATTCTGTGAGTACTAAAATATAAACCATAAATAATTTTTTTTCCACATAAATAACTATGAAATGCATGCAATATTATGCATTCCTGTGTCTTTTTTGGAAGGGACATCTCTGTCTATTTTAAAAAGCAAAAAATAACAAAAATAGTAAGGGTAATAAGTGGAGAGAGATAGAGAGAGAAATGTTGAAAGTAGGGAGAATCTAGGAGGAATCTAGGAAGAATTTTTTGAAAAATTCTTTTTAAGTTGCAAAGAGAACAAAGCAAAATAACATTAAAAATGTTGCTTAATTCCAAAACCTCTTGATTGTACAGGTGTTCTGATGTTGGGTGGATGAACATGCATAGCTTTTGGGTTTGTTCGGTTGAGTTTTTGGATTCTAAATTATTACCATGCTCCAAAATTCACTCATTACTCCTATCTTTAATCATTACTTTCATTTTTATCTCTATCTTTCTCCAATCATTACCCATATCTTCATACCCTAATCATTACAAATTCAAATTTAAAAATCCAAAATCCCCAAAACTAAGTTTTAGACAAAAAAAATAGGAAAATTTTCAAAAAAGCCCCTGAACTTTCTGACAATTCGCAAAAAAACACCTGGATTTTCACTATTAACAAAAAAACACTTAAATTTAGCATTCCGTTAACAATTAGGCCCCTGCCATCCAATTCCGTCTAATCCTAATGGATGGAGCTAACGGAAGGCGTTAACTTTTTATTTATTTTTTACTTTTTACATTCAAAAATTACTTTTGCCTCTTTCTTTTTTATTAGTAAATAAATATGCAATAAATTTTTTTTCTTATTATTTATCAAAAATTACTTTAACCCCATTTTTTATTTTCAAATTTTACCTTTCCCCCCTCTCTCTCTCTCCTTTTTTTTTTTATAATATTAGAATCGACTCCACACCACCAATTAACCCCACAACCAACCGCCAAAACCTTAGCCACAATTTTAAAAATTCGAAAGTACTTTTAACCTCCTCTTTGTAACCTTTTCTTTTCTTTTTTTTTTTTTTTACTACTTTTACTTCCAAAAATTACTTTTAACTCATTCTTTTTTTAGTCATAAATAAATATGCAATAAAGTTCTTTCTTCCTTACTCTTTTCCAAAAATTATTCACCCTCGTTTCTTAACTATTTACGAAAATTATTTTAACACCCCCTGCTTCCCTGCACCCATCCCATTTTTTTTTTTACTTTCAAATTTAACCTTCCCCTTACTTTATCTCCCTCTTTTTTTTTAAGAAATTCAATCTCATACCACCAATTAACCCCACAACCAACTGATGGAGGAATTTTGGGTTTCTCCAAACTGATCGGTGGAGAGAAGGCGGGGAGGATTTTCATTAGTGGAGAGAGAGAGAGAGAGAGAGAGAGAGAGAGAGAGAGACAGAGAGAGAGAGAGAGAGAGAGAGAGAGAGAGAGAGAGAGAGAGAGAGAGAGAGAGAGAGAGAGAGAGAGAGAGAGAGAGAGAGCATTTGAAAGTAAAAATGGGTCTTAAAGTTATTATTATAAATAGTAAAGATTAGAGTTATAACAAATTTTTGATAAATAGTAAGAAAAAAAATTTATTTCATATTTTTTTACTACTAAAAATAAAGAGTTAAAAGTAATTTTGGAAGTAAAAAATATAAAAAACAGGATTGTTAAAAAAAAGGAGGTTAAAAGTAATTGTGAATTTCTGAAATTAGAGTTAGAGCTTTAGTAATTGATTGGTGGTTTGGGGTTAGAGTTCTAAAAAAAGAGAGGGTTAGAGCTTTAAAGTTATTATTATAAATAGTAAAGATTAGAGTTAAAGTAATTTTTGATAAATAGTAAGAAAAAAAACTTTATTTCATATTTATTTACTACTAAAAATAAAGAGTTAAAAGTAATTTTGGAAGTAAAAAATATAAAAAACAGGATTGCTAAAAAAAAAGGAGGTTAAAAGTAATTTTGAATTTCTGAAATTAGAGCTAGAGCTTTAGCAATTGATTGATGGTTTGGGGTTAGAGTTCTAAAAAAAAAGAGGGAGAGAGAGAGAGAGAAGGGAAAAGGAAAAATTTGAAAGTAATAAAAAAGATAGTGATTAAAGTTATTTTAATAAATAGTAAAAAACAGAGTTAAAGTAATTTTTGACAAATAGTAAGAAAAAAAAAACTTTATTGCATATTTATTTACCAATAAAAAAAGAAAGAGTTAAAAGTAATTTTTGAATGTAAAACGTAAAAAAAAATAAAAAGTTAACGCCTTCCGTTAGCTCCATCCATTAGAACTAGACGGAATTGGACGGCAGGAGCCTAATTGTTAACGGAATGCTAAGTTTAAGTGTTTTTTTGTTAAAAGTGAAAGTCTAGATTTTTTTTTGCGAGTTGTTAGAAAGTTCAAAGGTTTTTTTGAAATTTTTCCCAAAAAAATACTCCACGTACTATTGTTGTTGATCTTTTAAATAAGCCACTTGGCTTATTTTTTTATCCAAATGACTTATTTTACAAGAACAACCAACAAAAATTTGAAATGTGAAAAGGACGATAGCTCAAAGCTCATTCACCCTTTGGTTCGTGTTTGCCAGCCAAAGGCACCCGTACAAACAACAAAACCAAACAAGAGAGCAGAAAATTCTTACTAGTACTGTACTTTTTTTCCCATACAAATAACAAATGTGAGACATTATTCTCTATTTTGGTAAAGCCCAAAGGCTTTTGGGTTTTTGATAGCTGAAGAAAAGAAACAACAATACAAAGACGGGGAGGGAGGGAGGAGGATGAGCGGAGCAGGAGCACCCGATTTCTTCTACAGAGAGGCTCAGCGCCTAGGTTACGTCGCTCGCTCCGCCTTCAAGGTCTGCTGCTGCTTCTCCTCTCCTCTCTTCTCTTTCTATGCTTTATCTTTGGCCTTTCGTCGAACACATACATGTATGTGCAAAACCCTCTTTATGTTATAATCTCCTCTAATTAAATTATGCGTTTCTGTTGCAAGAGCAGCTGTTTCAGATGCAGAAGCAGTACAAGCTCATTAAACCCGGCTCTTCCGTCCTCGACCTTGGTTGTGCTCCTGGTGCCTGGCTTCAGGTCTGTGCGTGTGTGTGATCTTTTTCAAATGTCAGTGTTGTGAAATTTGAAGATTGTTTATTTAATTTATTTTTTGGATTTCATGACTTGAATTGAATTCAGGTAGCTTGTCAGAGCTTGGGACCATTAAAAACAGGTGGCGTTGTTGTCGGCATTGATCTGAAGGTGATTCTCTGTACCACTAGAGCTGTTGTTTTGGGTTGGGTTTGTTTGTTGGTTTAACTGTATTTGTTGAGGAGAAATTGGTCTTGTGGGTTGTGGGGGGTTTTAAGAATGTGGGTAATGTGCAGAGCAGAAGGTGAAGGTCCCTTCTCTTTACTGTGATGCAAGAGTTCAAACTGTTTGTGCAGATGTCATGAACCTCCCGAGACACCAAGTTCGAGCACTCTCTCCTCAGGTACGGTTCTGTGAATCAATCCATAGTATCTGTTGCCAATGCTGGGGCTCTTGAGTGTATAATTTTTCAGTTTCATTGTTAGAGTGATTTCACTTGATTTGTTATTTTGTTTTTTGAATTTTTCGCTTGATGACTAATGAGAAAATCATACTATAAACGTCTCTCGGTATGATTGTATTTAACATCTGACAGGCTCTTGAATAGGTCAATGTTCCCACTTAATTGACACACTATGGTTTGACTCTCCAGCTTTATCAACAGGGTTGTCGCATAGGTTTAATTCCTTTTCCCCTAGAATGTTCAGTGATAAAACAAGAAGAGTGCTCTAGTGCATTTGTATCACTAGGATTATCTAGCATGGTAAATATCCTTGTTTATTCTCTGCTCCATGCTCTGTACCTTCTCTGATAGCTTTGACATCAGACTGTCAGGTGATTTAGATTTAAGTTCAGATTCTTGTTGGTGGTAATTTGTTTGTTGTTATTCTCCATCTCTATGGCATCTTGCATTCTCATTAGATTCTCAATTGATTTGAGCATCTAGCTTCTTCCTTATCCTGATCCATGCTTCTTTTTCCTCAGCTAGGGAAAGAATTAGAATGTTGTTTTTGCAGTCCCACAAGGCCACATGTGACACTGATAGGTCGTTGAGGCTTCCTTGTCAACCAGCCTTTACTATAGGATTTGCCTGCTAAAATTGTCGAGAATTAACAAGTTACCTCACTAGTTGAAGGCTCACTCATTATCCAAAGGCACATCTTATACACCTGCTACATATGAACAACTACTATCCTCTAAAGTGCTGTAAACTATTGGATAAAATTTGGCCACTAACAACTTATTCATAATTAGTTGTTTACATTGTTGGGATTAAGCGCGGGAGCACCCAAGATCCGAGATTCAAACACAACCACAATCACATCCAATGGAAACACGATGAAACATAAAATAGCGAGAGACATGCAAGATTTACGAGGTTCGGCAATAACACGCCTACTTTACGGAGAGGATCCCATTTTT
The DNA here is from genome assembly GCF_030253575.1 of Rhododendron vialii. Taxonomy (NCBI): domain Eukaryota; kingdom Viridiplantae; phylum Streptophyta; class Magnoliopsida; order Ericales; family Ericaceae; genus Rhododendron; species Rhododendron vialii. The sequence continues at coordinate 21,405,879 of NC_080559.1, forward strand.
TTACTACGAGATAATTGTACAAGTACACTCGAGTATGAAAAACCCACACCCACACCCACCCAAACCCTTATACCCTCACTCATACAAGAACACACTCTCACCAATAACACACCTACTTTACAGAGAGGATCCCATTTTTTTACTACGAGATAATTGTACAAGTACACTCGAGTATGAAAAACCCTCACCTAAACCCTTATACCCTCACTCATACAAGAACACACTCTCACCAATAACACACCTACTTTACGGAGAGGATCCCATTTTTTTACTACGAGATAATTGTACAAGTACACTCGAGTATGAAAAACCCTCACCTAAACCCTTATATCCTCACTCATACAAGAACACACTCTCACCAAGCTTATGCTGCCCACACACCCCCTTACACTACACTCTACCATGTATCTCCTAAGAGGTATTGTGTAAACTACTTGTGCTATCCCAAACATGCACATACATGAGTATATATAGCATTGGTAGAGGATCCTAGAACAAGCCATTATGCTTTGATTGCCCTTTGGACTACCCAAAGCAAAGCCACCATCAATTTTCCATGCCTTGGAAAAAACCAAGATAGCATTCCAAGAGAACTCCTTGGGAGTTAGAACAACCCCATGGGGAACTCGAACCACCCCAATAAATACCATTTGGAATTCTAACCATCCCGACATACATTTGAAGCAAATAACACTTCCTTTTATTCCTTTGGTTGCCCTAGATGTTGTAATGACGTGGGAAACAAATTCCACCTCTTTGGCCATCCAAACATGTGAGAGAATATTCTTTCCCTCAGCTTGTTTTGTTCTCTCTTGAAAACCCCCGATCCAAAGGGGCTGTAAAGCAATATACACGAAAATCATTACCAACAACATAAAAGCTCAGTTACTTTATGGTCATGGCATGTGTACTGACCAAATGATTCCTCATAGAACCAAATAACCTATTTTTCATTCCTTTGTGCAGTATGTGTTTTACCTCTAACTGGTTACCACCTCAACATGGACGAATCTATACAATGAGATTCACGGAATTTCGAAATAAGATCAGTGTTATTAAAGTGGCAGTTGTATTTGTCAACACAGTACTTTGTACATCAACTTAAATTTTGCTCAGGTATTAGACCTCTTCCCCAAAGGAAACTATACAATTGATGTGTTTTGTTTTGCCCATTTTGCAGCAGCAAGGATTTTCTGTCATACTCTCAGATATGTGTCCCCTAGTTTCTGGAATCAATATTAAAGATGCAGCATTATCTGCTGAGTTAGGGATGCGAGCACTTGATTTGGCTGTTGGAAGTGGTGCCTTATCTGATATTGATACCAATGATATGGATAGGGAGGGCCTATCGGATGGCTCTGCTTCCGGTTCAAATGATGGTGGTGTACTGAGACCTGGGGGCCACCTAGTCATTAAGCTTCTAGAGAGTGAAGATGTAAAAGGTACAAAACTTATTTGGTTAAATCTGTACTATTTTTGTGCTGCAACTTATGTGCTTTTCTTGCTGGGGTTTGATGTGTAGAATTCAGCGGAATTTGCAAACTACTCTTCAGAAAGGCGTCGTGGTTGAGGCCTAAAGCTACCCGATCATCTTCCAGAGAGATCTACTTGATATGCCAGAGTTTGCTCCCATTGGTAGGGACCAAAAGTACACCTTAAAATGGCATAGAAAAGCATAGCATTCAATTTCGCCAATGGTGATTTTGGTCGACGAATTGGAAAATGCACGTAGTTTTGTAGTTTGACTAGTGAACTGGCATGGCGTGCTTGATGGGAACTCGAGACAGTTTTGTATTGACCAAAGATATGCGCTCTTTTTTTGGGGGGGTTGGGTATTTCATTTTGTTTCATGTTAGAACATAAAATACTTCGTCCTGCGAAGGGAGAGCATAGTGGTGAGGGCTTGAACACTCAACCTGGTGAGCAGCAACTCAAGGGCAGTACTAGGTAGTATGATTGATGTGTACAAATCACACACACACACACACACACACACACACACATATATATATATGCATACTTATATTATATACATACAAGTATGTGTATATATATTACAAGCGAGGAGAGTGTGGGTACTATCTTTGGTTCCTGCTAACATGGGGGTCTTCAGTTTGGGGGATCTAGTTCGCGTCCCACCTCCAATTTGGTTAGTGCCTTCCCATCCTGGAAATTGGGCTTGAGACTCGTCATAAATCGAATCCCTTGCTTATCTTATGTTTTGTACATTGTTCTTTGGCAAGGAATCTTTACATGTTACTAATTTACATGCATTCAATATCATCGGTTTTAAGATGTCCAAATTTTGTATGGAGCACTACAGTCCATTTTGTTTAATTTTTAATTCAAACCTTGACATATTTAACACGGGTGCCGTACATGGGGGAAGTTATTGGTTTTATTGCTTCCTTACCAGATATAATTTCTGTAAAGCCCCAGGCATCAGCATTTTGGAGGGTTCTTTTCCAATTTTTTTTGGATAAGATAACTAGGTAGAACCGTAGGATGACATTTCATTTCTATACTTCGCGTGTTTATGAAATTCTCCCTCGCTCTCTCTTCCATTTTCAATGTTTAGTAACAAGTTACTTCACTGGTCAGTTAATGTCCTCCTTTAGTGACTTTCCTGTTAGTGAAATGCCAAGTCCATGGCTCCAGGGGTCCGCTACATGATTTCTGTGATTTTTATCTGCACACACTTCCTAGGAGGTAATATGTTCCTGAATGTTGAAGGGGATTGCCATTTGCAATTGGCGTTGATTTTTTTAGTTTCAAAGAAATTAGGGCACACTTATATACACATAAATTATAGGGATACGAATGGATATTATAGGCGAAAAGACTGCATTTAAAATTTTTAGCATGGTATGCAAGGTCCGGTTGTACTAGGAAAATATGTCTGTGGAGATCGTCTGGAATCGAAAAGTATTCTGAACTACTTTAATAGGTTTTTTTAAGCAATTTTGGCATCTTTTAAACATTAAGTTCGTCATGATATGCAGCTGAAACTATCGAAGATTTTTTAATGCACGAAGCTCAGGAATGCACAAACCGCAAAAATGATATCATTGTGCCTGGATATGTGGCACACCTCTCTAATGGATAGACAAATACGAAATACTGGTTAATGGTACAAGATTTTGTTTCGACTCTAGATGTTTTTCTGCATTTTATCTCATGAACTGGTTTGTGCGTGAATTGTTATTGGGATCTAACAAAACGAAATATTTTGGTCATCGTTCTTTTGGGGTTCTATGCCCTGTACATGGAAATGAAGAACTTTCTATCCATGGATTTTGTAATTCTATTAAACTTGGTTTGGGTTTTGGCTTTCTGGAATTACACGTGAAGATGCAGCTTTGTAAGAGAGAGGCAAGGCCGGGGCGCTCAACTGAGGGCAACAAGGAGTTGTGGTGTAAGAATCAATGGAAATTCAAGTTTTGTAATGCCTAGGGCAACAAGGAGTAGCGTCAAAGGTGCAACGAAACAAATGAGTGCAAAATTTTATTGACTGTTCAATCCATTCTGAAGTATCAATATTGACATGCTGTATAAAATGAAAAAGAGGTAAATGACTTTACAGTGTCCTAATCTCTTGCTTGTATAGACAGTTAAATAGTTGGAATAGAAAGTTACTGTAAAATATTTTGTAACTGCAGCCTTCCACTTTAATACGTCATCAATCTGTCATCGAATGTGAGTTCTCCCTAATGACCAAACTCCTGTGTCCTTGACTGTAGCCTGAAACAAAAGTTGAAAGCCTTTTAAAATTTTGACATGAGGACCGTTGGAATTCCCTGATACAAAATGGTTCCAGGGATGGTTCAATCTCATCAGGTATGGTAATAGGTTCACTTACTGTTGTTTTTACGGATGGGAATACATTCCAAAATCTAAGTGTCTCGTCCCCTGCTCCAGTCACTATTGTCTGCAGAAACAAGTTCAAATGCACATTAGAAGTCACCTTGCCAAGCTATAACGATTGCATACATATACAATGATATTACTCGAATTGGAACAAGGATTTGATGCAATACCTGGCCGTCAGGTGACATGGCAAGATAGAGCACCCGCAAACTATGGCCAGTTAGGGTTGCAACCTATCAAAAGACAAATCCACAT